>NC_057809.1:191703572-191728524 GCF_018294505.1 Triticum aestivum | reverse complement strand
CCTCTCCCTAACTCCGCCGGCGCCAGAGGTGAGCACGCCCTCCTCCTCCTCCTCCCCTACCTCTGCATAGCTAGGGTTCTTAGGGTTAAATTTCAGAGTTCATCTAATTAGTTAGGGTTCATCAAATTAGATGCTAATTATGGCAGTAGTTGTTAAGTAGAATTAGTTTTAGAGTTCATCGAATTAGTTAGGATTAAATTTTAGAGTTCATCAAATTAGTTAGGGTTAAATTTTAGTAAGTGTTTAATAGAATTAGTAAGAAAATTAATATAACTAGTTGAACTAGTTTATTTTTAGTAAAAACTAGTTTATTTTTATTCATAGTAAGTGCTTAATTGAACTAGTTGAGTTAATACAACTATTTTATTCTTGGTACAAAAATTAATAGAACTAGTTTATTTTTTTAGTTAAAGCAACTATTTTATTTTTAGTAAGTAAATTAATAAACTAGTTGAACTAGTTCAATTAATAGAACTAATGTATTTTTAGTAAGATAATTAATATAACTAGTTGAACTACTTTACTTTTAGAAAAAACTAGTTTTTTTCTATTTATAGTAAGTTTATATTTAGTAAGAACTAGTTGAATTAATAAAACTAGTTGAACATGTCATATTTGCTCAAATAGGATATGTTGTTCCCAAGTGGCCGTTCATGTTCAGTTTACACCTCTGAGTAGCCTATGTTTTGCCGGAGTGTTGATTAATTTCTGTTCCCGCAAATTTCAGGCGCTCGATATGTCCTTTTTTAGCAAAGTTCATGCCGGATTTTTCCGTGAATTATGGCATGACTTGTGCTAGAATATGTAGGAAATATCGAGTGGCCTGGATTTTCTCAAAAAATAATGATCTAATTTAGGTTTTTTAGTACATATATTTAATTGTACAAGTTTAATCTTTGAATTATGAACGTAGGAAATGTCGTACTCAGACGACGACAGTCTCCCGGGGGAGTGCAGCTGGTGCCACGACGATCGAGGTATGTGCGACATGTTCGTTGATCTGGACGAAGATCGGCGCTTCAGCATTAAGCTCGAGGAGACCTTCGATGTTGAAACGGTACGCAACAACGACAAGTGTTTTTTTTTCATAATTAAGCATGACTTCAACTATTTCAACGTCTAATTTTCATCTTTTACAATTTGACTAGCTTATCCCATGCCATGCAAGACGCTATGTCTTGGAGAGGATGGGTTTTGAAGACCATGAAAATTTTCAAACAAAGAAAATACACCTAAGGACCCATCATGATATCGATTTTGAAGTAAATCTGTACAATTCTTAGAGCGTAACCCATTTTGGTTGCCAAAATTGGGAAGTACTTTGCAAAATGTATGGTTTTTATGAGGGTATGATTGTCACCATGGATCTTGGTGATCCTGACATCAAGCAAAACAATATGGACATTTGGGTCCGTGTTGATACGCTTCCGATTCTACCGCAATGTGAGTTTCTCAAACATAGTTATTAACTAATTTATATTGTTTATTTCAAAATAGTTGACAGCTTATTTCCATTGACAGCTTATTTTGAATCTTCAAAGAATGTGCAGAAGATGGTAGACAAAACCCACTACACTGATGGCTCCGAATTAACTTAT
This sequence comes from Triticum aestivum, assembly GCF_018294505.1. Classification (NCBI taxonomy): domain Eukaryota; kingdom Viridiplantae; phylum Streptophyta; class Magnoliopsida; order Poales; family Poaceae; genus Triticum; species Triticum aestivum. The sequence continues at coordinate 191,726,926 of NC_057809.1, read as the reverse complement.
AAGGAGAAAAATCATCTGATCGCATTTTGAACTTTCTTTGAGAATTACAATACCTATTATCGAACTCCTCCAAATTATGGTGAATACGTGCCACTAGTGCACGTGTTGAACCACGATAACTTCTATGGAGATACCCTGGTAAGATTTTTTACTATTACGACATCCGTTCATCTTTTGCATACTTCTAAAACTAGTACATCATTGCTAACTACGAAGTTATTACTATGTTTTTCAATAGAAAATCCCGATGGATTGTGTGCCTCATCTGATGTATTACAATGGTCGCCTTGAAGTTCTGAACCTACAGCCAGGTCATCCTACGGATCTCACCTGTGCATATCGGATTTCTGAAACCGGTGAACACATGCTAATCAAAGAGTGGAAAAAATGTTTGGACATTCGTAAGGAGGTTCTTGGAAGCAACATTAAGCGAAAGGCAAGAATTGGAGACAGGATAATCTCCATTCTCCATAATGGAGAGCCAGGGGCTATCTTGTTTTTTGCTATTTTACCTTAGAGAATATAGTAGGTCCTAAGAGAATGTAGTAGGTCCTATGAGGCACAATAGGTTTATTATGTGGTACAATGTGTTAGAGTTGATGATGAGGAGTAGTTGTGATTGACTAGTGACCAACTTGCTATGTGATGTCTCATCGATCAAAACAATGATCATGAGGAGGTGTTATATGAAAATGACGTATTATGATGATAAGTTGTTAATGATATGATGATGATATTTATTATATCATTGCGTGAAAGAACCGCGGATTAGTTACAAGTGGATGTCCATCCACTTGAAACTAGTCCACGGTTCTTTCACCCAATGATGTAATAACTCATTATGATGTAAAAACAATCTGTAAATTGCTGTTGTATGAAAACTTGTATAGAGGTGTATGAATACAACATGAAATAAAAAAGAAATAAAATACGGAATAATAGTAGTAGCGCGGGCTGGGAGAAGCGCTACTAGTAATTACCAGTAGCGCTCCTCCGCGAAGTCAATACTACTAAGTCGATTTAGCAGTAGCGCCGGTAGAGGCACACTATTGCTATACGTTAGCTGTAGCGCCTTATCAGTAGCGCATCGCCCCGCGCTACTGATAGGCCTAAAACCTGCGCTGCTGCTAGGATTTTCCCTAGTAGTGATGGAACACTGCCGCCGGGCCTCCTCCTCGCCTAGCCACTCCTGCGACCAGCAAGCCGGCCACGCGCCACCGTCATTAGGCCCGGACCTCCCTGCGTCGACCTCCCCTTCTTCGTCTCGCTTGTGCATGCGTGCATTGATCGCTGCCCCGAGCGGCCGCACGATCCACCCTCTCGCTCGCATCGCGTGGGCCTTGACAAGGCCAACAAGGCGTTCCAGCCCTGCCGCCGCTACGCCCTACGTCGCCTAAAGACTCCGCGCCAAGTTCCACTGCCTCGCTCATCTGCATCCGCCTCGCCCCTCTCTAGCAAGCTGTCGCCGCGCCTGGCCCCTACCGAGCCTCTGTTGACCCTGCATCGCGCCTTCCTCCTGAATCTGTTGCGCCGCCGCATTCCTCGTCATCGTCGACCTCCATGCCCCGCCACCGGCCTCTGCTCGTTCTGCATCAAGCAGTGGAGCTCGAACCGCTGCCCCTGCTCATCTCGATTCAGCGAGACCGAGCCGGCTTCCTCGTGCCCGCTTGGGCCGCATCCTGCAGCAAGGCCTAGCGAGCCAGCCTCTACACCGAACGAGCCTTAGCCCACTAGGTGAGGCCACCCCCAGCGTCCACTGCCCTGTGTGGCCCGTTAGCCAGTTTTGGCCCAGTTCCTGTTTTTTTGCTATCCTGCGAATTTGTCTATTTATCCAGAGAACGCCAGTTTTGCAGAAAAGTCCCTAGAGTTCATGCATATAATAACTCACAAACCGTGCATCGGATTGAAACAAACTTTATATGTAAAATGCTTAGAATTGTGTCTAGATTCATAATATAAAACTTTCATGCATGTTTGAAATGTTTAAATTGCTGTTTGTGTTTAATTTGCATATTGCCATGTTAAAATGATTTAATTCATAACTAATCAACCATGGCTCCATTCTAAATAAACTTTATATGTAAATGGGGTAGAAAAATGCATAGGTTAACATGGTGGCAGTACTTTGCATGTTTAACAACTCTAAAATTGTGTATAGGGTAGAACAGTACCAACCATAATTTGCACATGAGGATTTACCGGAATTGTTGTTTGTTGTTCCAGACTCATTTAAACTTGTCTAGATAGGTAGTTTTCATATGCTTCACCTCTTGCCATGTTTAACAACATTTAATATTGTTGGGGTACATAAACGAGAGTGACATAAATAAGTCATGTGGTGTTTCGTCAATATGCAACTTGTTGCATATGGAGCTCCACTTAACTTGTAGTTTTGCTTGTGCACTTTTCCATGCCATGCCTCATTAAACCGGACATGCCTCATAGTTGGTTGTGCATCATGCCATGTTTATGTGATGGTTGTTTACTATGTTGTTTGCTTCTTTCCGGTTTGCTTCTCTCGTTAGCTTCAGTTTCGTTTCGGAGTTGTGAGGATCCGTTCGGCTACGTCCATTTGTCTTCTTCATGGACTCGTTCTTTTTCCTTGCGGGATCTCAGGCAAGATGACCATACCCTCGAAATCATTTCTATCTTTGCTTGCTAGTTGTTTGTTCTATCACTATGTCGCGTTATCTACCACTTGTTATATCATGCCTCCCATATTGCCATGTCAAGCCTCTAACCCACTTTTCCTAGCAAACCGTTGTTTGGCTAAGTTACCGCTTTGCTCAGCCCCTCTTATAGCGTTGTTAGTTGTAGGTGAAGCTGAAGTTTGTTCCATGTTGGAACATGGTTATGTTGGGATATCATAATATCTCTTATTTAATTAATACATCTATATACTTGATGATGGGTGCAAGGCTCGACCTTATGCTTGGTGTTTTGTTCCACTCTTGCCACCCTAGTTTCCGTCATACCGGTGTTATGTTCCTTGATTTTGCGTTCCTTATGCAGTTGGGTGTTATGGGAACCCCTTGATAGTTCGCTTTGAATAAAACTCCTCCAGCAAGGCCCAACCTTGGTTTTACATTTGCGTAACAACATATACCTTTCCATTGTGTCAGCCAACCCAAGGGTCATCTTTATTTTAACCCCCTGGGCCAGTGCTTCTCTAAGTGTTGGTCCGAACCGAGCTGCTTGCGGGGCCACCTCGGGGAAACTTGAGGGTTGGTTTTACTCATAGCTAGTCTCATCCGGTGTTGCCCTGAGAACGAGATACGTGCGAATCCTATAGGGATTGTCGGCACATCAGGTGGCTTTGCTGGTCTTGTTTTACCATTGTCGAAATGTCTTATAACCGGGATTCAGAGACAGACCGGGTCTTCCCGGGAGAAGGAATATCCTTCATTGATCGTGAGAGCTTGTGATGGGCTAAGTTGGGACACCCTGTAGGGTTTGAAATTTCGAAAGCCGTGCCCGCGATTATGTGGCAGATGGGAATTTGTTAATGTCCGGTTGTAGAGAACTTGACACTTAACTTAATTAAAATGCATCAACCGCGTGTGTAGCCGTGATGGTCTATTTTCGGCGGAGTCCGGGAAGTGAACACAGTCTTGTGTTATGCTTGAACGTAAGTAGTTTTCAGGATTACTATTTGATCACTTCTTGATCAATTATAGCTTCTCGACTGTTGCATTGCTTCTCTTCTCTCTCTTATTTGCGCATGTTAGCCACCATATATGCTTAGTGTTTGCTGTAGCTCCACCTCACTACCTTACCCTACCCATAAGCTTAAATAGTCTTGATCTCGCAGGTGTGAGATTGCCGATTCCTCATGACTCACAGATATGTCCAAACAATTGCAGGTGCCGATGATACTAGTGCAGGTGGCGCAACCGAGCTCAAGTGGGAGCTCGATGAAGATCTTGATCATTGTTATGTGTCTTTTTTGGTTGATCAGTAGTGGAGCCCAGTTGGGATGATCGGGGATCTAGCATTTGGGGTTGTCTTCTTTTATTTTGGTTCCGTAGTCGGACCTTGATTGTACTCTGGATGATGTATGTTTAACTTGTATTTGTGTGAAGTGGCGATTGTAAGCCAGCTCTTTATCCCTTTCTTATTCAGTACATGGGATTGTGCGAAGATTACCCCACTTGTGACTAAACTACCATCCGGCTATGCCTCTAAGTCGTGCCCCGACACATGGCAGATATAGCCGCATTGTGGGTGTTTATAAGTTGGTAATCAGAGCCATCCCCAACTTAGGAGCCCCCTGCTTGATCGAATCACTAACGTTGTTGAGTCTAGAACAAAATGTTTTGAGTCTTAGGAATATATATATCGGAGAGTAGGATTCTTTTTACTCCTCAGTCAATTCGTCGCTCTGGTGAGGCATCCTAACATAGAAGTTTTGAATTTTCTCTCCTCAAATTTCGTGAATTTTTTTTAGGATCACGCGGGTATCTTGGAATCATTTCGATATTCTTGTGACGAGAACATTGTTCTTGGTGCCTCCTGACATTTAGGGGTTGTGGCAGTGTCCCAGGGAGTTGAGCTTGGAGGTGTTGTCATCACAATTTTATCGTTGCAGTTCTGGAATATCTGAGTTCGCCGACATCGAAAATCTCTTTTATGCAGTTGTTGGTGAGATAACCTCAACGCCACCCAGTACTGGGGCGGGAGTTCGGGAGTATTGCCATAACTCATATAATGGATGCTTTTCGAAGGTTGAGGTACATGATTTCCGAAGGTTTCTTGGTTATGTGTTGAAGGATGGATACAGCTGGATGTAGGTATTGTTAGTTTGGGTGAGATATTATGCTTCCCCTGTATCCCCAACACCTGATTGCATAACCAAAAAGTTTCGGGAGTTTATAAGTGGGAATTCAAGTATCAAGTAGGATATCTTTCCAACAGACACATGATACGATATGGGATCTATCATATGTTTGTTTCCGGCTTATTTTGCAAGCCAATCCTTTGTTTTGTTTCGGTTTGTGGTATTCGAGTTGCTTCAATGTCAAACGTGGATTCCGTAGCTTTCCTAAGCAGTGCTCTCATATTCCTATGTGAATACCAACTCTTCTTATTTATCGAGATTGTCCTCTCAATTCTATTTCCAACCGGTGCGTTTCTCTTTGAGATGATCCCATCATCTTTTCCCATTCGCAAGATCACCTCTCAGTTTTCTCAAATGGTATCCATTCCATCTGCCCAAGTTGTCTTTGTTTTCCCGCCCTCCCACCCTTTTTCTTCAAGGACTCAGATTTCTTAATCAAGTATCCCTTTTATTGATGGGAAGTCTCTCCATTCTTTTCCGTCAATGTTCTTATCTAGTGATTCTCAGGAAGATACTAACAGAGCTTCAAGTTTATCATTCTTTGTTCTCATTTCTTCTCCGGGGGTTCAATTCAAGCTTTGCCAATCATGTCTTTTCCTCGTTGCAAATGCTTTCTCATGCCGGTGCACCTCTTAATCATTCACTTCTCGCTATTCTTTTGTTCTGGAGTGCTGAAGATTTCTCAAAAGATTCGTTTCCATTCTCAATCCGTTCAAGTTATTTTGAGGTTGTTAGCTCTTTGAAGGCATTTAATTCAACAAGAGAATTCTCTCTTTTAAATCATTCCAAAGGTGTTTCTCTTGAGTGGGCCCTAACCCACAAGTCTTTTTTCCAGGATCTTACCCGACTCTTCTAATTCTTTTCGGAGTTATTCTCAAATTCATTGCAAAGTTTGATGTAAGAATGAATTGTCATCAGTCAAATGTCTTTCTCCAAGATCTTTCAAATTAATTTCATCATCGGTTCAACCTTTCTAATTTTCATCCCGGAGTATCTCAACAATTCATGGTGGTGTTTCTCGTCGTCATTCTATGCATTTGAAGACTGAAGAAGTGTTTCCTCTAAATCTTGGTCCGTTCTCTCGAAGATTCATGGTTCTAGCGTTATGCCATACTCTCATAATTATTTTTGATTGTGAGAATTCTTTTCACCAGTCCGGAGCAATTCAGGAGTATTTTCAGTTTGTTTCTTCGGATCCCATCATCTCAGAATTATTCATTCCAGCTTTTAGCTCTCGTTCTCCAGATCTTGCCGGTGCTTTGTTCAAGTATTCTCTAGTCAGCTCGTGATCTCTCCATTCTCTTGTACCTAAATTCTTTTCAAGTATCTTCTTTCATTTTCAATTCTTACGGTGGTTCGTTCAAGAGTTCCCTTCCTTGGTTATCATATCAATTCATTCGTTCTTTCCAATCCTACCTGAGGTTCGTTGAAGTCTTTTCTCAAGTTTGCGCTATATCTCTCTTAACCCTTTCTACGAGAATAAGTAGTATGCCAAATCTGTTGCTTGTCATCAATTTAAAATGGTGAAGGATAAGCATAATGTAATTATTATTCTTGTTTCATTGAGTAAATTCAATTCCTTATTCCGAAGGCTCATCAAATTCTCAGTTTCAATTGTTTCATCTTTTCTTTTCCCAGAGTTCCAAGCTCTCTCAATTATATCATCGCGAAGATCCATCTAAATCATTACAAGCCTTCACCTAGTGTTTTCAACTTCTCATTCTTTTTATCATCATTTTGTTACCGGAGTCCTTCATGGAGGCTCTACATGGTGGTTCATCAAGGATTCCTTTCATTCTTCAATTGTTAGTCAAGATTTCTCTCGAAGCGATGATCTGCCAAGCTATACTTCAAGCTATACTTCATCTTGCATTCCAAAGTGCAATTCTTTCTATCTTATCTTTTCAGGTGGTGTTATGTCGTTTTGACAGCTTCCTTCATGTTTCATGATTCACAAGTTGGTCGAAATGACATATTTTAAACCCATCATTTTTAATTCGTTCATGAGATCCTTTGCAACCCATCAATCTCTTCATTGGAGTTATATTGGGTTATATTTCACCTAAAGCTTTCCGTAAGGATTGTTGCTATTTATGGTGCTTATAAATGACCCAAGTTCTTCATTCATCCTTCCAGTGAAATAAGTTTCTCGTCCCCTTGTTGATATCAATCCAATCTATTGTTTTAGTTAGTGGCAGAATTTCACCTCATAGTTTTGGAGATGTTCTCCATAAGCCCACTACAAGCTTGTTCTTTTCGTTGTTGGTTTTCCAACATCTCCGTTATAACCTTCTTGGAAGGGTGTTTTCCAAGCTCATTTGTGGCAGAAGTTGTCACTTTCTTCTCAATTCTTCTTTCCTTTCCAACGATTCAACTTCCATTCTTTCGTTCCGGAGGCATAGTGATGTTTCTCTCTTCACCCATCATCCCATTTTTGTCAAAGATCATGTTCTTTCCTTTTTCTTATCCATTCAACCAGAGTTTCGTGTCCTTCATTCAAGTTCTCTCATCTTATCAAGTTTTGCCTCCTTCTCAACCGGAGTGCCGTCTGAAATCTTTCTTACCCCTTGTGCCATTCTTTCTACAGTTCCGGAGTCAGTGTGTTGTTGATTTCATCAAGTATCCTCTCATCTTGTAAAGTTCATATTCAATTCCTTTCATTTACAGCCGGAGTGTTGTCCAAATTATATCATTCTTTTTTCCTTCTCTATCTTGTTTTAACCGGAGTGTTGTGGCTATCATTCCTCTTCTAACCAGACTCTCATCCAAGTGCTTTCATTTTGCCAAGCTCATATTCTTTACCTTCCTTTTCCAACCGGAGGGTTGTCGTAATTGATCCTTATCGTTCCTTGTACATCTCTTTTCTACCGGAGTGCTTGCATGTACTTCTTGTCCATTGCAACCCTTTTTCTTATGTCTTTCAACCTACAAGCTTCTAGTAATGTTCCTTGTTCCTCTTTTCTAACAGAGTGTTTTCAACTTCGTTCATCTCCGTTGTATTATTTCTTTCAAGTTTTCAACCTCTCAAGGTTCTTTCGTTTCACTCATTTGTCAAAGAAGCAACTTAGTTTTACCTCTTCCCTTTCCTCTTCCGTCTCCCCCGGTGCCATCCTAGATCTCGGGACGAGATCCTCTTGTAGTCGTGGAGTGTTGTAATGCCCCGAGACCGACGCGCCAGGTGTCTTCCAGTTATTCGCTTTTGTTGCCTTGTCTTCCGCTTGCGTGTTGCATCTTGCCAGGTCATCATCCGCATTGCATCTTCATGTTTTTAAAACTTGCATCCGTCCCGGTCTCCTCGTTCTTTCTGTTGTCCGTTCTGAGCCCAGACACACTTGCACACGCCCGCGGCATGTCCAAAATAGTATTTTATAAGTGGCCGGAAAATGTTCTCGGATTGGGTTGAAAGTTGGCATGCGGTGTTGTTTTAGTGTAGATAGGCCGCCTGCCAAGTTTCATTGCATTCTCAGTACAACCACACACTTGACCTTGTTCGCCTAACCCCTCTTTGCTTAGTGCATCGACCCCTCGCCCGTGTCCGAAACTTTCCTGAACCCAAACCGGACTTTCATTACCGTTGGGTCCAGACCATCCCCAAACATCTCCAAAACATCTCCGTTTCTTATTTGGTCTTTCCTAGCCTATCTATTCTCGACTGTCAGATTTTGATCGGATGATCCAACTCCCCTCTTTTCCCATATAAATAGTCTACCCCTAGTCTAATTTGAGACCAAACCCTAAAAAGTAGGTCATTTGTCCCTCTAGCCGCCGCCACCTGCAGCCTCCTCCCTCCTCGGATCAGCCGCCGCCACCCATCAAATCCATGCATCCGCAGCGCCACCCACCTGACTCGTTTTCTTCATTGGACCAATCCCGCAGCCTCCTCCCGATTCACCAGCCAGCCACCACCATAATCTTCAAATCCATTGATCCACCCAACCACGTGTCTTGCTCCTCCTGTGCACCCCGCCTTCGCCCGCCGTGCCTCGTCGGACTGGCCTCGCCGGATACCAGTGCCGCTCCACCCCGTCTCCAACTCCGGTCACGGTTCCGCCCCGCTCGCTGCTTCTCCTTCCCACCTTCTTCTTCCGTTCCCTCTGATCCCGCTCTTACCTGCTCTCTCTTCTCCGGGAAACCAGCAGGAACATCGTCCTCTTGTCACCGCTGCCTTCCCCTTGTCTCCCCGTGCAGACCACCCAAGGCCGCCCATGGAACTCTGCCGCCGGGCCTCCTCCTCGCCTAGCACTCCGGTGACCAGCAAGCCGGCCACGCGCCACCGCCATCAGGCCTGGACCTCCCCGCGTCGACCTCCCCTTCTTCGTCTCGCCTGTGCATGCGTGTGTTAACCGCTGCCCCGAGCGGCCGCATGATCCTCCCTCTTGCTCGCATCGCGTGGGCCTCGCCAAGGCCAACAAGGCATTCCAGCCTTGCCACCGCTGCGCCCTGCATCGCCTGAAGACGCCGCGCCAAGTTCCCCTGCCTCGCTCGCCTGCATCCACCTCGCCCCTCGCCAGCAAGATGTCGCCGCGCCTGGCCCCTATCGCGCCTCCGTTGACCCTGCATCGCGCCTTCCTCCTGGATCCGCTTCGCCACCGCGTTCCCCGTCGTCGTCGACCTCCATGCCCCGCCACCGGCCTCTACTCATTCTGCATCAAGCATAGGAGCTCAAACCGTTGCCCCTGCTCATCTCGATTCAGCGAGACCGAGCCGGCCTCCTCGTGCCCGCGTGGGCCGCATCCTGCAGCAAGGCCCAGCGCGCCAGCCTCTACACCGAATGGGCCTCCGCCCACTAGGTGAGGCCACCCCCAGCGTCCACTACCCTGTGCAGCTCGTTAGCCAGTTTTGGCCCAGTTCCTGTTTTTTTGCTGTCCTGCGAATTTGTCTATTTATCCAGAGAACGCCAGTTTTGCAGAAAAGTCCCTAGAGTTCATGCATATAATAACTCACAAACCGTGCAACGGATTGAAACAAACTTTATATGTAAAATGCTTAGAATTCTGTCTAGATTCATAATATCCAACTTTCATGCATGTTTGAAATGTTTAAATTGCTGTTTGTGTTTAATTTGCATATTGCCATGTTAAAATGATTTAATTGATAACTAATTAACCATAGCTCCATTTTAAATAAACTTGATATGTAAATGGGGTAGAAAAATGCATAGATTAACATGCTTGCAGTACTTTGCATGTTTAACAACTCTAAAATTGTGTATATGGCAGAACAGTACCAAATCCATAATTTGCACATGAGGATTTACCGGAATTGTTGTTTGTTGTTCCGGCCTCATTTAAACTTGTCTAGATAGGTAGTTTTCATATGCTGCACCTCTTGCCATATTTAATAACATTTAATATTGTTGGGTACATAAACGAGAGTGAGCTAAATAAGTCATGTGGTGTTTCTTCAATATGCCACTCGTTGCATATTGAGCTCCACTTAACTTGTAGTTTTGCTTGTGCACTTTGCCATGCTATGCCTCATTAAACCGGACATGCATCATACTTGGTTGTGTATCATGCCATGCTTAAGTGATGGTTGTTTACTTTGTTGTTTGCTTCTTTCCGGGTTGCTTATCTCGTTAGCTTCGGTTTCGTTTAGGAGTTGTGAGGATCCGTTAGACTACGTCCGTTTGTCTTCTTCATGGACTTGTTCTTCCTTGCAGGATCTCAGGCAAGATGACCATACCCTCGAAATCACTTCTATCTTTGCTTGCTAGTTGTTCATTCTATCGCTATGTCGCGCTACCGACCACTTGTTATATCATGCCTCACATATTGCCATCTCAAGCCTCTAACCCACTTTTCCTAGCAAACCGTTGTTTGGCTAAGTTACCGCTTTGCTCAGCCCCTCTTATAGCGTTGTTAGTTGCAGGTGAAGCTGAAGTGTGTTACATGTTGGAACATGGTTATGTTGGGATATCACAATATCTCTTATTTATTTAATACATCTATATACTTGGCAAAGGGTGGAAGTCTCGGCCTTATACCTGGTGTTTTGTTCCACTCTTGCCGCCCTAGTTTCCGTCATACTGGTGTTATGTTCCTTGATTTTGTGATACTTTTCCCTTGGGTTGGTCAACCCGAGGGTCATCTTTATTTTAACCCCCCTGGGCCAGTGCTTCTCTAAGTGTTGGTCCAAACCGAGCTGCCTGCGGGGCCACCTCGGGGGAACTTGAGGGTTGGTTTGACTCGTAGCTAGTCTCATCCGGTGTTGCCCTAAGAACGAGATACGTGCGACTCCTATCGGGATTGTCAGCACATCGGGTGGATTTGCTGGTCTTGTTTTACCATTGTCGAAATGTCTTGTAACCGGGATTCCGAGACTGATCGGGTCTTCCCGGGAGAAGGAGTATCCTTCATTGATCGTGAGAGCTTGTGATGGGATAAGTTGGGACACCCCTGCAAGGTTTGAACTTTTGAAAGCCGTGCTCGCGGTTATGTGGCAGATGGGAATTTGTTAATGTCCGGTTGTAGAGAACTTGACACTTAACTTAATTAAAATGCATCAACCGCGTGTGTAGCCGTGATGGTCTCTTTTCGGCGGATTTCGGGAAGTGAACACGGTCTTGTGTTATGCTTGAACATAAGTAGTTTTCAGGATCTCTTCTTGATCACTTATAGCTTCTTGACCATTGCGTTTCTTCTATTCTCGCTCTTATTTGCGTATGTTAGCCACCATATATGCTTAGTGCTTGCTGCAGCTCCACCTCACTACCTTACCCTACCCATAAGCTTAAATAGTCTTGATCTCGCGGGGCTGAGATTGCTGAGTCCTCGTGACTCACAGATACTTCCAAACAGTTGCATGTGCCAATGATACCAGTGCAGATGGTGCAACCGAGCTCAAGCGGGAGCTCGATGAAGATCTTGATCATTGTTATGTGTCTTTTCCGGTTGATCAGTAGTGGAGCCCAGTTGGGACGATCGGGGATCTAGCATTTGGGGTTGTCTTCTTTTATTTTGGTTCTGGAGTCGGACCTTGATTGTACTCTGGATGATGTATGTTTAACTTGTATTTGTGCAAAGTGGTGATTGTAAGCCAACTCTTTATCCCTTTCTTATTTAGTACATGGGATTGTGTGAAGATTACCCCACTTGCGACTAAACTACCATGCGGCTATGCCTCTAAGTCGTGCCCCGACACGTGGGATATATAGACGCATTGTGGGTTTTATACGACCCAGCGGCATGTATCGTCCTTGCATTTACCTAAGCCAGTTGCTTCTCATGCATAATCTATCTATGGTTATCACCTGCTTGATTGTAACCCACCATGGGAGCCACGCGCCGATTGTCTTTCTTCAGGATCCTTTGCATAGGAAGGCTAGGCACGATGTTTGTGCTTGGGCCCGTCCCTGCAGCGTTGATAAATCCAACGGCTGAGCTCTGTCTGGCGGGCCGACCCCATTCACGTCACCTCCTGGGGTCGTTGGTGCTTGGCCGTCTCGTGCGAGAACCTCAGGAAATTCGTTCGGCATAGGTTGTCTAACCATCTTGCAGGAGTGCCACAACCATCAAGAACCAAGACCAGACGTGACCCGCCTTGAGGTAGGGCCTCGTGAGTCCCGCGCTGGCTCATGAGTGCCCAGACGAACCTCATCTGGCCCTACCGTGGAAGCCACGAGTCAGGGCGGGGCTGTACACGCCCCGGGGGCTCTCCGCAGTAGGGAGTCCACTCCCACATACCAGTGACGGACCAGCAATCAGCATGGAGATTTGTGCCCTTTCTCGCTCTAACTTGCAGGAACTTCCTGAGTACTACAGCGGGTGGTACCGTGGAGTCTCTCTCTTCTCCCATGCAATTCGCTTGCGTGTTAAAAGGGGGGCTCCTGAGCATCGCGACTCAGGAGCTCTTACTGGCTCTCCAGCCCTCACCCCCAGGCCTTTGTCAGCGTTCTCGGAATGGGGGTCCCCAGACATGCCTACCTGCGGCCTCCGGCGTGGCTCGAGTGGGGGCCCAGTGCGGCCCAGCTTCATCAGCTCAAATTCAAGACCCTCGCGAGGGGCCAAGCCCTGCGGGGCAGACAATAGGAAGCTTCCTCAGGAGCAACCTCATTAGGCAGGCTCGCGAGGAGGCGGAGAGATCAAGGCAGGGGCACCTCGCGAGGAGCCCGTGACGCAAGCCATGATGATCGAGATCAGGCGAGCGCCAGGCGGGCACCGGCCTGTGTAGTGTCCTTGTTTCACCTTCGGTGCAAAGGGAACAAGCACAGTCCAAGGCATCGGGCAAAGGTTACCATTCCGGTGCAACGAGACCAAGACCAGCAGAGCGGCAGGATGGAGGTCATCATGGAGCCCAAGATGGCGTCATCACCAGTGCTTTTGGCAGCCGAAGACCACCTTTGGTCAGGATAACTTGTACTAGATGTTCCCCTTCAAAATGGCCAATTGTTGGCACCCTTCCCGCTCACATTTTGGGAAGAGGACCAGGGCCTCTATAAGTAGGACTAGCCACCATAGAGGGAGGGGGATCCAGACCAAGTAGAACACACCACACCATCTCAAGAACACCTCTTGCGAGGCTGTTCTTCCCCCTGTATTGTTCATCATCAGCCCCTGAGGCAATCCACCACACCACACACTGGAGTAGGGTATTACACCACATCGGTGGCCCGAACCAGTATAAACCTTGTGTCATTTGTGTGTTCTTCTTTCCAGCCTAGATTTCTTGCGAGCTATAGAAGCGCGAGTCGGTAGGGGAAAGATCTCCGTGCGCACCCCAGAGTTCAAACCTTAAGGGTTTGCCGGAACCCGAAATCCGACATTTGGCGCGCCAGGTAGGGGTGCGCCGGAGTTCTCCCTCTCGACGACCCACTCTCCACCAACATTGGGTTTCGCCCTCATGGCGGACAACGTGCCGCCCACTCCGACAACCGATGCCGGCATTGGGGCCAGGGGGCTCCGATCCTTGGCCCCCACCTTGCGACAGGTGCAGTGGCCGCACAAGTTCAAGCCTGAGATGCCGCCGCACTACAACGGCGCGACGGATCCACTGGCTTTCCTGCTGGCATATGAGGAGGCTGTCCTCAAAGCCGGGGGTGACGACCGGGTGATGGCCAGCTGGTTTCCCATGGTCCTCACTGGTGACCCGCGCGTGTGTCTCCTCCACCTGCCGACGCCTTCTGTGACCTCCTAGGAGGAGCTACACGACCTCTTCCTTGCCCGTTATGCCGCACCAGTGCCGCCCGTCATCGCAGCTCTCCTTGGTGGCTCACAGGCACCACCCTCGAGCCACCACGTCAAGCCATTCACCCGCCGGATCAGCACCGCTTCCAAGCGTCGAGAAGCGCCCCCGGGCTGGGTGGCGCCCGAGGCCGATCTAACCTTCGACTCAGATGATCACCCCTTCAACCCCACTGGTTCGGGCGCGCTCCCGATGCTGTGCACCCCCACCATCTGCCAAGTGGCCATCACCAGGACCCTCATCGACGGTGGCGCCGGCCTCAACATGCTCTCTGTGGAGGCCTTCAGCCTCCTCCACGTGCCGCTAGACCGGCTTCTGCCTAGCAGGCCTTTATCGGGTGTCGGAGTCGGTTCCACCGCCTCCTTGGGACAGATCCGCCTCCCAGTGACCTTCGGCACCCACGACAACTTCCGCATAGAGCTGATCGACTTCGACATCGCCCCCATCGACCACCCCTACAACGCCATCCTCGGCTATCCGGCCTTGGCCTGGTTCATGGCAGCAACTCACCCGACGTACAACCTCATGAAGATGCCCGGGAGCAGCGGCGTCCTTATCGTGTCAGGAGACACAAGGGATGCACTGCAGGCGCTCAAGCTTGCTTCCAGGGCAGCCGCGGTGGCGCAGCCCACCAGTACCGACGCCCTTGAGCCCAAGGGGGCTGCGCCGGCTAAAAAGAAGCAGCTGTTCACCCAAGACAAGGCGGAAACCAAGCAGGTACCGATCGATGAGGATGGGTCCACTGACGCTACCTTCACCATAGGAGCCAACCTCGAGCCCGAGCAGGAGAAGGCCCTGGTGAGGTTCCTGCGTGCGAACAAGAAGTTGTTCGCATGGGAACCTGATCAGTTAGCAGGGGTCTTGAGGGGTGTGATTGAGCATCACCTCAACGTGTTCCCCAACATGCGTCCCGTGAAGCAGAAGGCAAGGCGACAGTCCACTGAGAAACAAGCTTTCATCGTTCAAGAGACCCGGAAGCTAGAAGCGGCAGGAGTTATCTGCGAGGTCCACTACCATGATTGGCTGGCTAATCCGGTCGTTGTGCCGAAGAAGGGAGGAAAGGAACGCATGTGTGTCGACTTCACCAACCTCAACAAAGCCTGCCCACAAGATCCATTTCCGCTCCCCTGCATTGACCAGATAGTCGACTCTACCACAGAGTGTGACCTATTGTGCTACCTAGATGCCTTCTCGGGCTATCACCAGATCAAGATGGCGGTAGAAGACGTGGAAAAAACGGCTTTCCTGACCCCATGTGGAGTGTACTGCTACACGTGCATGCCATTTGGGTTGCGCAATGCAGGAGCAACCTTTCAGTGGCTGATGCACATCGCCTTAGGCCGGCAGCTCGGGAGGAACGCTGAAGCTTACGTCGACGACATTGTGGTGAAGTCCCAGGAGGCAAAAACCCTGATACAAGACCTGGAAGAAACCTTTGCGAGCTTCAACTAAGTGGACCTACGGCTCAACCCAGAGAAGTGCGTGTTTGGGGTCCCCTCGGGCAAGCTCCTAGGTTTTCTCATGTCCCACAGGGGCATCGAGGCCAACCCGAAGAAGGTCAAAGCATTCGAAGACATGAGCCCGCCAAGGACCCTCACAGAGATGCAGAAGCTCACCGGGCGTGTAACCGCGCTAGGGCGCTTCATCTCCAAGCTGGGGGAACGAGCACTGCCCTTCTTCAAGCTGATGAAGAAGAAGGGCCCCTTCGAATGGACTGAAGAGGCTGACAAGGCATTCCAAGATCTCAAGAGGTACCTTACCAGCCCACCAGTGATGGTAGCTCCGCGTCCACGGGAGCCCCTGGTGCTCTACCTTGCGGCCACCCCCTACTTCGCTAGCGCAGCCCTGGTGGCAGTCAGGGAGGAGCGCCGGACCAAGGCCACAGCTACCGTCCGGGCTGAAGCAAAGCAAAGCCAAGAGGGCCTCGCGAGGACCACGACCGCAGCCGGAGGGGAACAGCCGCATTAGGAGAGCGCACCCGGGGCAGGAGAGGCCTCTCCAAGCGACCAAGCACTGGGGGCTCCACCATCTCAGGAGACGCCTCGACCTCTGGAGGATGCAAGCTGTGCCAGCACCCTCAACCTCATCGAGCATCCCGTGTACTTCGTCAGCACGGTGCTACGGGACGCAAGGGCGCGGTACCCCATGCCTCAAAAACTCCTCCTCGTGCTATTAGTGGCCTCACGCAAGCTGCGACACTATTTCCAAGGCCATCCCATCAAAGTCGTCTCAGCATACCCCTTGGAAAGGGTACTCAGGAGCCCCAACTCAGCTGGAAGAGTTGCTGAATGGAACATCGAACTATAGGCATTTCAGCTAGAATTCAATACGACCAGAGTCATCAAGGGAGCCGCACTTGCGGATTTTGTGGCAGAATGGGCAGAAGCACCGGGTCTCGAGGCAGGCGAGGACCGATCACTTTCCCCGGGAAGTGAGGCACTAGACGGCTGGGTCATGTACTTCGATGGGGCATTCTCCCGACACGGCGCGGGAGCTGGCACAGTGCTCGTATCCCCTACCTAGGACAAACTCTACTACGCCATGCAACTCTGTTTCCAGCACAGAGAAAAGGTCTCCAACAACATAGCAGAGTACAAAGGCCTGATAGCAGGCTTGAAAGCCGCAATCGCCTTAGGGGTAAAACGCCTCATCATCAAGGGCGATTCGCAGCTCCTCATCAACTTCTCCAACAAGATATACGAACCAAAGGATGAGCACATGGAAGCCTACCTCGCTGAGGTTCGCAAGATGGAGAAGCAGTCCTGGGGGCTGGAGTTGCAGCATGTGCCTCGCGGCACCAATCAAGAGGCTGATGACATTGCCAAGAGGGCATCCAGGCGGCTGCCTCAGGAGCCTGGCATCTTCGAGGAGCGGCTCTTCAAACCCTCGGCGGCACCGTCATTATCGAGCACGGCGCAACCAAGGGAGGAGCTCCCTCAGCCGCCTACCTCGAGAGCTCCGGCCTGCGGCCCGGCTTCAGGGGCACGCCTGCTCCTGGCGTTAGAGCCTCAGGAAGGGTGTTGGATCGCAGAGCTCAAGAATTACTTGATGCAAGGGACCCTGCCGGAGAGCGAGGAGGAGGCAGAGCGTGTAGCGCGGCAGGCCACGGCTTACTGCATCAAGGATGGGGAGCTCTACCAGAAGTGACCGAACGACGTGTCCCTACATTGCATCTCCAGAGAGCAAGGGAAGGAGTTGCTGGCGGACATACACGGCAGAGACTGTGGGCACTACTCATCATCGCGAACCCTCATCGGCAAGGCATTCCGCAGTGGATTCTACTAGCCCACAGCACTCAGCGACGCTGTTCAGCTGGTGAAGGCTTGCGAGGCCTGCCAGTTCCACGCTAGGCAGATCCATCAGCCGGCGGGGGGGTCTACAGACTATACCCCTCTCGTGGCCGTTCGCAGTTTGGAGGCTAGACATTCTGGGCCCGTTCCCTCGGGCGCCAAGGGGCTATCACTACCTCTACGTCGCTGTGGAAAAGTTCACCAAGTGGGCTGAGGTTGAAGCTGTCCGCACCATCCCAGCAGGCTCCGCAGTCAAGTTCATCAAGGGTCTCGTGAGCCGGTTTGGGGTGCCTAACCGCATCATCACCAACAACGGTTCACAATTCACCAGTAATCTCTTCAAAACATACTATGCTAACCTTGGAACGCAGATATGCTACGCCTCGGTGGCACACCCCCGGAGCAACGGCCAGGCCGAGTGAGCCAACGCGGAGGTCCTGAGGGGCCTCAAAGCCAGGACCTTCAAGAAGAAGCCGGAGGCTTGCAGCAGGGGCTGGTACGATGAGCTCCAGTCCGTGCCGTGGTCTATCCGCACAACCGCAGCCAAGTCAACTGGTGAGACCCCATTCTTCCTCGTCTACGGAGCAGAGGCTGTCCTCCCTCACGAGGTCAGGCGTCGCTCCGCGCGGGTCCTGGCGTTCGACGAGACACAGCAGGACGCCATGCGGGGGACGAATCTCGTGCTGG
This sequence comes from Triticum aestivum, assembly GCF_018294505.1. Lineage (NCBI taxonomy): Eukaryota > Viridiplantae > Streptophyta > Magnoliopsida > Poales > Poaceae > Triticum > Triticum aestivum. The sequence goes on along the minus strand of NC_057809.1, from coordinate 191,708,929 downwards.
GGGAGGAACACCGTCGAGAAGCCGCGCTACGAGTGGCAAGGTATCAACAGGCGCTGCGGCGATACCACTTCCGCAACATCTTCCCCAGAACTCTTGAGGTAGGGGACCTCGTGCTCAGACGGGTTCTCTCTAGGGAGGGGCTGCACAAGCTCTCTCCCATGTGGGAGGGCCCATTCAAGGTTGTTCATGTTTCTAGGCCTGGCTCCGCGCACTTGGAGACCCCGGAGGGGGTACCCATCCAGAACGCATGGAACATTCAACATCTCCGGAGGTTCTATCCCTGACCGAGGCCTAGCGCCTATGGAAAGGCCCGGTGCCTGTGAAGAAGGCCAATGCCTGTGAAGCTGCCGCATTTTGGGAAAGGCCCGGTGCCTGTGAAGAAGGCCAATGCCTATGAAGCTGCCGCATTTTGGGAAAGGCCCGGTGCCTGTGAAGAAGGCCAGTGCCTGTGAAGCTGCCGCATTTTGGGAAAGGCCCGGTGCCTGTGAAGAAGGTCAATGCCTGTGAAGCTCGCCGCTCGTGACACTCTCACGTAATAATGAGTGGGGATGTACATGCCCAGAGTCTCCGGAGTGCCGCCCTTGGGCCTCAGGGGCTCCCGCCCACGCCCAGTGGCAGCACTTAGCTCCGCGCTGGTGAGAAGACGTCAAAGACTAGAATAGGTGTCGGACGTGGCTTTTTCATTTGTTTTCTGCAGTTGGCTTGTTCGTTCCTGTTTGAAGTTTTACTGGAGTTGTTGCCGTCCCAGGCTTGTGACTCTTTATCTTTTTCATTCACTTGCCTCGTTTTCTCTCGACAGTCTCGCGAGGGAGGTTCACGGGCGCCCTCGCGAGTGTTTTCTGCCCCGATCGTTTGAAGCTTTCTTGTCCGGGTCCGCTGCAGGAGCACCCCTCCCAGTCAGTGCCCCATGGGCATCGCGACACGAGCGCAGGACCTGGGCCGATTGCCCCCACAACCAGACAGAAGGCTACTCCTCCTGCTAATCCTTGCAGGACATGAAGCGCGCGGCGAGGCCTCAGCCTCGGGAGGCGAGGACCGCGTCAAGCCCCACTGAGCTAAATAATTCCTGCACATGGGCACGCGGCGTGGAAACATAGTGCAGAAATAGCGGAAGCAGCACGATGATTAACAACAACAGTTCTAACACGCCCCCGTAGGGCCCTAAACTACCTTCTTTTTCTGCGCAGGGAAAGAAGAAAAACAAAATGGGCACGACTTGCTCGGCACCAACTTGCGGCGAAATCTCGAGCTGCCCCTGGGGGCTCAAGCGGATCCCTCCTCCCGCTTCACCGGGGCGCGACGGCGGGCTGACCCGCTACCTTCACCCAGGCGGCACGACGGTGCGGGGGCTGGTCGCAGCCACCGCTGGAGGAGCTGCTGCCTGAGAAAGAGTCGCCGAAGCTTGGCGAGCCCCGAGCGCCGCCGCCTACACGCCTGGCGCCGTCTTCATCCTGGTCAGCACCGGGGCTGGGCAGGCAGCCGCAGTCATCATCTTCGGGGCAGCACCCAGTGCGACGACCGTCTTCCCCGAACACCCTCACGTAGAGGGTGCGTCGCCATCGAATTAGAAGTGCAGGGTGCACCGCCGGCTCAGCTCGCGCGCACGGGCAAACATTTGCCAGCCGCGGGTCAGGACCGCGTTCCGAGAAGTGGAGACCTCCAGCGAAGCCCAGGAGGCCATGTTGCAGCAACCATCTGCCTGAAGCCAGAGGCCGCCCCGAGCGCCAGCCGGCAGTTCACCTACAAAGAAATGGGGGAGCTGGAGCCAGGTGCTAGTCGGGTCTGCCAACCACACGACGAACTCCAGCAGCACCTCCGCCAAGCGAAAGCGTGGCCTGGGGGGCCTCGCAGCCACGGCGTGCCTCTCATCGGCAACCGGGCGCTCACCACCGCACAGGGAACCGCCTCCATGGCCACAGGAAGCCACTACGGGGACCGCGGGGTGCTTGCGAGGGCGGCCTCGGCCGCGCTTGGTTGGTGGGGAGTCTGGCCCTGCCAGACGAGCTTTTCCTTTCTCTGCAGCCGAGAATCTCTTCGGCGGAGCCATGGGAATGGCGAGTAGCCAAGAAGAAGAAAAGGAGTAGCAGGAAGGGATACACTAATGAGGCTCACACAGTCCCGTACTTATAGCTGGAGAAGGCCAACCACCGACCACCACAATCGCAGGTAATCATGACCCATTTCTCTGCATGCAGGGACTTGTCAAGTCGTACGGTTGCCGAGGCGTCATGGGGAAGTGCATATGCCCACGTCCAATCTGTCGCCACGCGGCGCCCAAGGCCGCAGGCTATTGGGGCCCCGGCGCTTCACGCTTGCCCCTTCGCTTCTCTGCTAGGCCCAGCCCGGGCGCGCCTCGGGCCCGGGGGCTACTGTAGGCGTTCTGGGAACGGGGATCCCCAGACTTGCCTGCCTGTGGCCTGCGGCGTGGCTCGAGTGGGGGCCCAATGCGCCCCAGCTTCATCAGCTCAAACTCAAGACCCTTGCGAGGGGCCAAGCCCTGCAGGGCGGACGATAGTGTCAGATTTCGGGTTCCGGCAGACCCTTGAGGTTCGAACACTGGGGTGCGCGCGGAGATTTCGCTTCCTACCTAACTGCACCCCTCCGCCTCGCTAAGATCTAAGCTATGGAAAGAATAACACAAGAGACACAGGGTTTATACTGGTTCGGGCCACCATTGTGGTGTAATATCCTACTCCAGTGTGTGGTGTGGTGGATTGCCTCTTGGGCTGATGATGATGAATGATACAAGGAAGAACAGCCTCGCGAGGGTCTGTTCTTGGCTGGGGCGATGAACTGCTGGGTGGAGTTCAGCCACCCTACTCTCTCTCTCTCTGATCGAACCCCCCCTCCTCTGTGGGTGGCTGGTCCTATTTATAGAGGCCCTGGTCCTCTTCCCAAATATCGAGTGGGAAGGGAGCCAACAATGGCGAGCTAATTTGAAGGGGGACAGCTAGTACTAGCTACCCTGACAAAAGTAGTCTTCGCCTGCACAAAGCTCTAGTGGTGACGCCGTCTTGGGCCCCATGATGACCTCCGTCTTGCAGTCCTCCTGGTCCTAGTCTTGTTGCACCGAAATGGCAACCTTTGCATGATGCCTTGGTACTCCGCGGCTGCGCTTGCCCCCTTTGCACCAAAGAGGAAAGGAGGACACCGCGCGGGCTGGTACCCGCCTGGCGCCCTTGGTCGTCATGGCTTGCGTCACGGGCACCTCGTGAGGTACCCCACCTTGATCTCTCCGCCTCTTCACGAGCCAGCCTGGTGAGGCCGTGCCTGAGGAAGCTCCGCGTCGTCCGCCCCGCGAGGCTTGGCCCCTCGCGAGGGTCTTGGGTCTGTGTTGATGAAGATGGGCCATGCCGGGCCCCCTTTTAAGCCACGCCGCAGGCCATAGGCAGGCAAGTCTAGGGACCCCCGTTCCCAGAACGCCGACAGTAGCCCCCGGGCCTAAGGCGTGCCCGGACTTGGCCGTGCAGGGAGGCGGAAGGGCAAGAGCGAAGCGCCGCGGGCCCTAACAGCCTATGGTCTTCGGCGCCGCGTGACGGTTGATTGGACGTGGGCGTCTCCACTTCCCCATGGCGCCTCGGCAACTACACAGATTGGACAAGTCCCTGCATGCAAAGCGGGTCATGATTACCTATGATAGTGGGGGTCGGCGGTTGGCCTTCGCCGGCTATAAGTACGGATTGGCGCGCGCCCTTCCAGTTCATTCTCCCTTGCTTCTCCTTCTTCTTCATGGCCCCGTCGAGGAGGTTCTCGGCCGCAGAGAAGGGGAAGGCTCGCCGGGTAGAGCCTGCCTCTTCCCCGCCCAAGCGCGGCCGAGGGTGCCCTCGCAAGCATCCTGTGGCCTCCACGGCAGCTCCCCGCGGCCGCGGAGACGATTCCCAACATGGTGACAGTCGGACTGCTGCGGTCGGGGGTGCGCTTCGGTCGCGCGTCCGCCTAGGCCACGCTTTCGCGCTGCAGAGGTGCTGCTGGAGTTCGTTGTGTGGTCGACGGAGCCGACTAGCACCCAGCTTCCACTTCCTTGCTTCCTCATCGGCGAGCTCCCGGCCGGCGCCCCGGGCGGCCTCTGGCTCCAGGCTGACGGCTGCTGCAGCCGGGCCTCATGGGCTTCACTGGAGGTCTCCGCAGCTGGGAGACTGGCCTTGGCCCGCGGTTGGCAGACGTTTGCCCGTGCGCGCGACCTGAGGCGTCGGTGCACCCTGCACTTCAAGTTTGACGGTGATGCCACCCTCTATGTGAGGGTGTTTGGGGAGGATGGTCGCCGCGCAGGGTGCTGCCCTGAGGACGACGGCCGCGGCCGGGAACCCAGCTCCGACGATGATGGAGAGGACAGCGCTCGGGTGACTGGCGGCGCTCAGGGTTCCTCAAGCTTCTTCGGTTCTTCTTCAAGCGGCGATTCCTCCAGCGGTGGCCGCGGTCAGCCTCCACGTCATCGTATCTGCTTGGGAGGTGGTGGCATGTCTGCCCGCCGTCACGCCCCGGTGAAGCGCGAGAGGGAGTCTGCCTGAGCCCCGTGGGCGGCTCGAGTCCTCCCTGCAGGCCGGTGTGAGGCGAGCTGCGCCTGATTTGTTCTTTCTTTTCCTTTTTCCTGCGCAAAAAGACAGTAGTGTGGAGCCCCGCGGGGGCGTGTTTGGGTTATTGCCGTTAATCATCATTTGCTTCCGCTATCGTGCCTTCTGGCTACGTGCCCGCGCGTGGGTAGTTCCCGGCCTCAGCCGTGGGGGGCGACCGACCCAGTCCCTGTGTTCTGTTGCGGTGCCCGTTTGGCACGGACTGGAGGGGTGCTCCTGTAATGGACCCAGGTCGCGAAACCTTTGAATGACTAGGATAGGAACACTCGTGAGGGTGCTCGGCTGTCCCCCTCCCTCGCGAGGCCTTGCAAAAGAGAAATCGAGGCGGGAGAGCGAAAAGTCGAAGAACCACAAGCCAAAGACGGCAACAACTTCAATAAAATGTCGAATGAGAAGGAGCAAGCCAACTGCGGAAAGCAAATGAAAAGCCGTGTCCAACACCTAATCTAGACTTTGACGTCTTCTCACCAGCGCGGAGCTAAGTGCTGCCACTAGGCGTGGGAGGGAGCCCCAGGGCCTGAGGCCGGCGCTCCTGAGACTCCGGGGCATGTACAGACCCAACTCATTATTACGTGAGAGTGTCATGGGCGGCGAGCTTCACAGGCATTGGCCTTCTTCACAGGCTCCGGGCCTTTTCCAAAACGCGACAGCTTCACAGGCATTCGCCTTCTTCACAGGCTCTGGACCTTTTCCAAAACGCAACAACTTCATAGGCATTCACCTTCTTCACAGGCTCTGGGCCTTTTCCAAAACGCGACAGCTTCACAGGCATTCGCCTTCTTCATA